>NC_045555.1:37501218-37513718 GCF_009769535.1 Thamnophis elegans
CCAGATCTAAGCACCCAGTGGGCCAGATCCGGGCCATGGGCCTTGAGTTTTACACTCCTGGCCTATTGAAAGAGATCTAATGCCAAGGATATCAGTTTTTAAAAGATGTAAATTCCATCCATGATTAGAATTTATCTTTTATGAGCATCATGCAAGTAGCCCAAAGGCAGACAATTGAAGCAAAGCAAAATATGGTAATTCTCATCTTAACAAAAGTTTAATTTAAAATGATGTATTAAGATCTGATTATATTGTTTACTTTGGTTTTTTTTTCCTTGGGGGAAATTACAGATACATTTAAAAGAAAAAGGAGAAGGAAGAAGTACATTTAGTGTATATTAGGAAAAGAAAACTTAAGACTTTCCAGATAATACGATTTTGCATTTGGAAAGAAAGAAAGAAAAGTATGCAACATTATTTAGGAAAAGAGAGAATATTATGAAGTTGGTAGCTGAGTAATTGAATAGTATCTGGTACAGGCAGTGGTTGCATTTACATTTCATAGCTAAACAGAATTATTCAGCATTTTGATTAGGTATAAATGCCATAATATGTTGGTTATATCTACTTGGCCCTTTCTTTCAGATAAAATGGCTAAACCAATCATAGAAGCTTCTTGCTCTGTTTATCATGATATGGAAACCAGGAATCGAGTTTATTAGCCACTAATATCAAAGTCAGAAGTCACTGTTTATTAGTAGTTTCCACTCCAATTTCTGTCTCCTTTGGAGAGAGAAATTAGAGATGCTTTTTTGCACGTTATAGAAACTTCCTTCCATTATTTGTTGAGCAGAGCAAGCCAAATAAGAGAGAGGAAAAAGCACACCCCAGAACATTTATGCTTATGGAATAACTGGACTATATGCAAACATGACCAAGCAGAGATAATTTGTTTGCAGTTATTCCCAGAAATTAAATCTTATGAGAATGGAAATCTTTTATCATTTTTAAAATACTGTATTTTTCAGACTATAAGATGCACCTACCCACCCTCGCAAAAAAAGTGGGTGGAAATGTCTGTGCGTCTTATAGAATGAATGTTGCTGAAGCCCCACCCATCCGCTGGCCCCCACCCTTCGGCTTCTGCCTGCCAGCAATTTGCCTCCTTGCAGCAAACAGCCTGACCAGTTTTATCACAGCCTGATTTAGCATGAACAGCCTTTTAGATCGGCCTCTGGGAATACTGCCTATAAGCTGTTCCAGGCTGTGGGGATCGTTGCTGCCCATCGGGACCAGTGCCACCCATTGCCGCGGCCACCTATCACCCCCTCTATGCACCCCATTTTCAGCGTCCCTGCATCCTGTTTTTGGAATCGGTGCGCCTCATTTTCGGCCTCCACATGCCCCATTTCTGGCCCGTTCCAGGCGGTGGGGATAGGCGGCTTTGGTAATCCTCGCTGCCTGGAATGGGCCAAAAATGGTTTGTGTAGAGGCCAAAAACAGAATGCATGGAGGCCGGAAATGTTGCACGCGGAGGCAGCAATAAGTGGCAGTGCCGATGGGTGACGGTGATCCCCGCAGTCTGGAACAGCTGATCGGTGGTATTCCAGGAGGCAGATCCAATGGCCAATCAGCTGCTTGTGCTACATCAGGCTGTGCTGAAGCTGACCAGGTTGTTTGCTGTTTGTTGTAAGGAGGCAAATTGCTGGGAAGCAGAGGCAGATTTTTTTTTCTTGTTTTCCTCCCCAAAAGCTAGGTGTGTCTTATAGTCCGAAAAATACAGTACTAAGGTTTCTGGTTTTTAAACTATTCAGAATAAACAGCAATTAGAACAGAACAGAATAACAGACCTAGAAGGGATCTTGGAGGTGTTCTAGTTCAATTCCCTGCTCAGGCAGAAAACCCTGTAGCATTTCAGACAAATGGTTGTCCAATCACTTCTTAAAAACTTCCAGTGTCGGAGGATGTACAACTTCTGGAGGCAAGTTGATCCACTGATTAATTGTTCTGATTAATTGCACAAGTGGAAGATGTCTTGCTTCTTTCAGTAATATGTATGACTTATTATGAACCTAAGGGTAAAAAGTTAGCATCGGCCTCTTTTTAGATGCAGAACAACAGAAGTTTCATCTCTTGGATGCCTGGTGGAATGTTTCCTGACAGATATGATCAAACTCAAGAGGTTGAGAGGATTTTGGAGTATCGTTACATCAATGACTATCGAGGAAAGAAGGGAAAAGTTTACCTTTTGGAACCATCTTTCATGCGGACTTTTGCATATAGCACATCAATCATGGCTGGGTCATCATTCATGTACTCGATACCTCTTACTTCCACAGTTAGCGGTTTGCCTTCGGTAATTGTGCTATTTAAAAACAAAAAATAAAAGGGTCTGTGTGAACATACCAAATGGTTCATTCTGAACTTTAGCAAGCAACTACATATTTTGTTACTTCAACCGTGTTAGACATAAAAGAAACACCACTGGCCTGATTGTATGTAACCTGCTGTTCAATTTAATATATTTGAGTGCTGTTAGTTCCCCAGCTGTATATACTGTATATAGTTTATTTTGCATGAACTGCACTGTCAGTGGATATTTTAGAGATAACATGGATGTTCCCCATTCTAGGTTCCTTAAATTTGTCTTTGCTATGATTGAGTTACTGCCTGTAGTGATGGATATTTCTTGTGAAGTCACTTTTTTGCCCTTCTGTGCCAGCAGATACTCAAACAGCTCTAATTTATGTGCAATACTAGTGATAACAAACAGTAATAACACTTCTAAGAATTACTACGGTATGATCCTTCGGCATGTATTCAAGGGATTGCTGTAGTCATATTCATGAAGAGCATCACATTAAATTTAGTTTATTTCTTTGCAACGGCGACCTTTGGCATGCCACTCAAATGTCACTGCAATCTTTTACCTGGACTATAGCTGTAGCTTTAGAGTTGTCTGTTCAGCATTTACACGCCATAAGAAGAAAAATGGAATTCTGCTGTTAGGTTATAAACCTCCCATCCCTTTTAGACACTGCACAGCATTAATATTAAGGAATGTTAAATAATACAAGGAATTGTACTGTCTTTCACATAAAATTGAAAGGCCAACATTTTGTAATCTTAGAAGCTGAGGCTTTTATTCATTGCAGTTCTACAGATAGCGAAATTCACACAGCTAGGCCCTTACAATTTATTTTCCATTAGCAATAATGATTTCTCAATACTGCAGGCCTCATTGTTCTTGTGGCTGTTGCTGCTTCGCATTATAACTATACCATCTCCTCACTTAGGAGTTCAAATAACAGGAGAGGTATCCTGTCTTGGGAGAGTGGAGTCAAAGGGGGCAGGGACCAGAGCAGCAGTCCAACTTGGTGGGGGAGAGGGGAACCAGTCCGCACAAGCGACGGGCAGGCGCACATGTGCGTGCACGCCATTCCGTGATATGAGCGGAGCTGCGTGTGTATGCACTAGCCCACCATTTCCACTTGCACCTCTGGACCAGAGGAGAGGTGGATCCCTGATTTTTGAAAACACATAATTAAGAGAATTGGTGTAATCAACGGGATTGTAGCTGACAAACTTTGCAGTGTAATATTTGTGTGATACACCTGAGTTGAGAAAAGGATAAATATGTTATTATACTAGTGATAAAGATGGTAACTGTTTGGGAGAACTGAATATTATAAGAATAGAGCAGGAGTGTTAAACTCGGTTTCATTGAAGGTCACATCAAGGTTGTGTTTGACCTGGCGGGGAGGGGGGGCGGCTAGTGGGCATGGCCAGGGTGTGCATGGCCAGCTCGACATCCTGCAGCCCTCTGCCAGTGAAAACGGAGTCCGGGAGGGCCACGTGCAGCCCCCCTGGTCTCTGTTTTCACTAGCAGTGAACTACAAGAGGTTGTTGCAGCTTAAAACAGAGCCTGGGAGGGCCGCGTGCAGCCCTCACAAGCTTCATTTTCGCTGGTAGTGGCACTGCAGGTCGGTCCGTCACTGATTCCAGGGCGGCCCCACGGGCCAGATCTCAGCACCTTGCGGGCCAGATCTAGTCCACGGGCTTTGAGTCTGACACCCCTAAAATAGAGAATATATGGTTGGAAGTGTTATTCTCTCTGATTTCAGACAGAAGGAAAGGTTTGTAGCAATCTACTGAAATGCCATCCTACTTATAAAAAAAATCTACCAGAAAATCAAACTGAGGATTTTTACGTGGTGTTGAGTGAACAGCCTATCTTAGCAAGTTGGCTTCTAAAATGGCCTTGCAGAACTTCAATAAAAGTGATCATCAATTCAGATTAAGACTATGCTCCAAGGCACATCTCAGCATGTCATGGCCACCACAATAATCCTGAGACCATCTCAAAGGATTATATCCTTAGCTATCTAATAACCTGTCCCTGTTGGGGTATTTATTTATCCCAACCCTCCTTCCATGAACATTGCTGCAATTTCTAATGTTGGATTTTCCGCCTTACCAGAGGGAACTCCCTTGTGGAGAACTGCGAAGCCGTTACCATGGCAACTCCACAGCGCTGTACAGTAGAAACCATTTTAGGGTAGTACGGTAGAATCCGTTTTAAGGCACAACAGGCTCTTAACAGAACACACACACACACCAAACGGTGCTAGGGGTGTCTTACCCCCCCAGTATTTGTTTCCAGAGGGTAAGTAATCTGTGTACCAAGTCTGGCTGAAATTGCTTGAGGTGTTCCAGAGTTATGCTGGAACATACACAGACACAGCCATTTATATATATATAGGTATCATCTTTGGGGAAATGGAGAGCAAAAATGGACAACTGGGGGTAGATGGGTGAGCATTAAAGTCATTCCAGTGTCAAAGTCATAGCCTCATCTGGTGAAACCTATTCTCAGTATCTATCTTCTCCATTAAGATTAGCCTGTCTCTGGGGATTATGAAATCTAATAGGCTCTTGAATAATCCATGGGAATTTATAGGAGCAAGGTCAGTAAATTCTTCAATAGTCTTCACCTCTACTGGCCTACACATCTGCTAAGGCCATCAAACAGGCCTAGTTGCTTGTGGTTCAGCTTGCTTATTATCATCCCGTAGTTACTCACAAAAAAACCCTCCTTTTTTATGGCTGCGTCTATGCTCTGATAATGTTCTTCCCTAAGGATGCACTTACTGTAAAATCTTTTCAGCATTTAATGCTGTAAAGATAAAAGATGCATTTCTTCACCTAGACTTCCTTATCAGAAAGTTCCTCTTTCCGTTCTATTTTTTTAATCTCTCTCTCTTTCTCTCTCTCTCACGCACACACACCCTTACTGTTTTAATTCACTGCCATTTATTTGTAACTAGATGATAACCCAGCATTGCCCAGGTATTTATTTATAGGTCCAGACCAAATGTAATTTCTAATGTTGGATTTTCCCCCTCACCAGAGGGAGCCCCCTTGTGAAGCTGTTACTGTGGCAACTCCATGGCGCTGCACAGTAGAAGCCATTTTGTGGCAGTACAGTAGAAGCCATTTTAAGGTACATCAGGGTGCATCTTAACAGAACATACACACCTAGGGGTTTTAGGAGTGCCTTGCCCCCACAGTATTTGTTTCCAGAGAGTAAGTAATCTGTGGCCAAGTTTGTGTTCCAGTTATGCTGGAACACATACACACACACACACACAGAGAGAGAGAGAGAGAGAGAGCTGTGTATGTATGTATGTATGTATGTATGTATGTATGTATGTATGTATTTGGAGGAGGAGAAGGGTTGAGATTTTCCTCCCAAAATGTGGTATAAAAATCGAATGAATGCACATTAAATTAAGGTAGCATTTCCTGATTTCAATTAAACTAGTAACAAATAAACAAGGCTCCTGTGATAGCAAAGCAGGTCATAAGTCTTAATATTTTGGCTGGCCTCAATATACGCACCAAATTTGTTATTGCTACCAAGGCTGTCACTCTTGATCGTATCTTTGACATTATTCTGAATCTAGGAAGCTGTGAGTAGCTTCTGTTTAATTTTATGTGTATAATTATTTAGAGTGCCTCTTGTTTAATTAGAGCCGGAAAGAATGCAAATACAATATATCAAACTCAGACGCATCAAGGAGTAGACTAATAACTCAGAATTATCAATAAGAGTAGAAACCAGCATAATAAACTCATAAATATAAAATTATGCTTAGCTGTTATAGGGCCCATTTGATGGCTTCAGTGAATGGAGCCCTTGGTACTACATTCAGCAGGGATGGGGAGCTATGGCCCCCATCCATGCGGTGGATTTCAACTCCCTGTGGATTTCAACTCTCAGAATTCCTGAGCCAGCATGGAAGTATCCTGACATTCAGGATAGAATGCTACAGACCTGAGAGGCTTTATATTATTAACTATTCTCCCTCGAGACCCCACTGGCTGAGTTGCGATGACATACTGCATTAAGCTACTCCTTGTTTTAATCATGGTTTATTGAATAACCAACCACTGGAAAAATTGGCATATCAGACTAAGCCAATATCCTGTCTTAGATCAGGATTAGAGTTTCGGAGTGAAAACACACAGTAATATATTCTAAAATGATTATTGGTGACCAGAGACACACAGAGAATTACCTAGATTACAGAAATCTAGATAGTCATTAGATGGCAGCAATGATACGAAGGACCCAGTGACTCTTTGCTGCCACCTAGTAGTAATTCGGGTTCTGCACTCCAGATATGACAATCCTAGATTAAGTAGTTAGTAAATTAAAGTCAAAAGCCAAACTCACTCTGAGCAACTTTTCAAATGTTAAAAACAAAACTCATTGACCGGGCAGAGAAGACTTCATCAAGATTCACGGCATGTAAGTAACAACTTATTTGCGGTTGTAAAGAAGAGACTTCCAACAATAAATTAATCTCAAAGTTGTTTTATACTTGAGTCTCCAGCTATCTCATCCACACTTAGTTGCTATTTATTGAGCCGGATGCTTCTACAAGACCATCTAGGACAAGGGTGTCAAACTTGATTTCATTGAAGGCTGCATTAGGGTTGTGTTTGACCTTGGGGGAGGCGGGGGGCAGAGTGAGCATGGCCAGGGTGGGCATGGCCAGCTCAACGTCACTCGAGTCAGGTGTGCCTATGGTGCTCCAAGTGCTCTGCCAGTGAAAACGGGCTCATGAGCCTTGTTTTCAGCTGCAACGGCCTCTTGCAATCCTCTGCCAGCAAAACGGAGCTCTGGAGAGCTACACATGGCCCTTGCAATTGCCATTTTCGACTGCGACAGCATCCTGCAACCCTCTACCAGTGAAAACGGAGCTCTGTATTCGCTAGCTGAGGCAATGCAGGCCAGTCCTTTGCGGGCCAGATCCAGCCCCCGGGGTTTGAGTTTGACACCCCTCATCTAGGGATTATTCAAATAGACTTTCATTTCTAAGTGTTCTCTCTTTTTTAAATCTATTTTATTCATTTTCACATTCCATTTTACAATCACTTATATACAGGGTATTTGCTATAAAAGAAAAAAAATATATAAAAAAAATAAAAAAAAATAAAAAAGAAAACACAACTCATCATTCACAACCCCACCTGACACTTCCATCCTCCATACACCCCATCTACCCCCTCCAACTTTCCTTTCCTCCCTCTAACGCTCCCCTCCTACTTCCCTTTCCCCTCAAACCTTCCTTCTCCCCTTACTCCCAACACGCCCTCCTTGCATTCCCCTTACTCCTTCCTTACTCCTCCCTCCTCTTTCCCTCTACCTCCCTCCTTGGTGTATTCCTTTATTCAAGTGTTGTTTATTATAATCTGATAAAAAGTAAAATAAACCAAGGAAAAAAAAATATAAAGAAAGAAAAGAGAAAAAAAGGAAAAAAAAAGAACAACCGTATATAAGTGCATTCTTGTTCTTATTGCGACTATGTTAACACCCACCCACCCACCCACCCCCCATAAATCCCCATCCCTACTCCTCCCGACTTCCCAGGGCCCACACCTGGCACTGCCTTCTATCTAAAGTATCTTATGTTCGTATGGATTAAAAATAAAAGTAATATATTAAAGGAAAAAAAACCAAAAAAAAAAAGAAAAAAAAGAAAAGAACAAAGAAAAAAGAAAAAAGAAAAAGAAAAAAAAGAAACTCTTTGTGTTGATCTCAGCCCCCCATCTTTATCTATGCTTAAATAGTATAAGTCATTCTATCTATATTTTATTCTCGTCTCTTGCTTCTTTGTTATTTACCCCGACCTCCTGTAGACTCTCCCATTCCTCTTCCTTAACCTTGTATTCAGATAAACATTTATCCAAATTTGTATAGACATCAATATACAATCTAACTCAAACATAATCCCTTCTATTAAAATTTAAGCAGCGTGGATCATTCCACATATTCAAATATTACTTTACAGAAGAATAATCAAACTTTCCCTTTCTTAACCTTAATTTCAAACAATAATTCAAAATAATCTGACCAAACTTTCCCTTCTTAGTAAAATTTAAGCAGCGTGGATCAAGTATTACTTTACACAAAAATCAGTTTGCATTCTATCTTGAAATGATCCCGACCAGCTTTCCCTTCTAATAGGATTTAAACAACGTAAATCATTCAGTATATACATTCAGTATCACCCCACCAATATACGTAAATCATTCTGCATGCATTTTACCCTCATCCCTTGCTTCTCAAATATTTGCCACTATCAAATTTATGCAAACATTAGTTTAAAATCTAGCTCAAAATAATTTCACCAAGCTTTCCCTTCTAATAAAAATTAAATAGCATAGATCATTCCACATATTCAAATAATAGTTTCAGCAAGAATCAGTTTACCTTCTATTTTAAAATAATCTCTTCAAACTTTCCCTTCTAACAAGATTTAAACAGCGTAAATCATTCTGCATGCATTTTACATATATACATTCAATATCACCCCACCAATAAATTCCGCTTTTTCTGCCGGAGAGAGGTCGCAAACCCCCATTCAATCCACAACTTTAGTGAATATTTTAGAATGTCTAAATCCTCAAACTCCGCTTTTCTGCTTTTCCGAAGGAGGGGGAGCTACCCCCTCCATCTTGCAGCCATGTGGTCTGTTGCTTGCCTTCTCCTTCGGCTTGTCTCTCCTCTTTTCCAAGTGAATCAGGAAGTCCCGCCTTCAAAGTCTTGTAATAGAAATCTCGAGCCTCCGAAACAGAATTGAGACGAAGTCTTTGATTCTCAAATGTGACCGTAATGCCGGCTGGGGCCTCCCATTTATATTGAATCTGATGATTTCTAAGCTCTTTAGTTAAAAAGGTATAGTCCCTTCTTGCCTTTAACATCTGGAAAGGTATTTCTTTGAAGACAATCAAGTTCTGGCCATCAACTCTCAAACTATTATTGTAAAATTTTTGCATGATCGCGTTTCTGGATTCTTTTGTGGAGAAATATATAATTATGTCCCTCGGGAGCTGTCGCTGTTCCGCTACCAACGAATTCTGGCGATAAATTTTCCGAATCTGCCAATCAAAGTTAAGTCCCGGGCTTCCCACCGCGTGGCTGAGGGCTTCAATAAAGGTCTGTTTCAGATTCTCTCGCTCCTTTTCGCGGAATCCTCTGACTCTTATTGCGAATGCCTTCTTATTAAAGTTTATCATAACGAGCTGTTCTTGAGTGTCTCTAATTTTTTGTTGTAATATTTGAATATTAGTAGTCAAATTAGAATTAGCCTCTTCCAAACTTTCTAATTTATTCTCTATTTCAGCGGTATAATCTGACAGGGCAGACACGGCTGCAAACGTATTCGCCTTCATTTGGTCAATGTTAGACTTTAAATCACCATATAGCTCCAATACAAATTCCTTAATTTCTTGTTTAAAATCATTAAACATTTGAAAAAAAAATTCCTGTGTTAGGGCGTAGGAGACAAGGGCTGCGATGCCAGTGTAAATTCTTTAAGTTCATTCACAGATTCTTTAGGCACATTTGTAGAGAGACGCTTCGATTTTGACCTGGGTGCCATTATAAATAAACAAATAAACAGCGCTTTCGCTCCCCTCTGTTTCCAAAAAAACAAAAAAAAAATTATTTTGTTAAGGAGCGGTCTGCAGGAAGGTAAAACCGGCTACGTACATCCCCTATCAGTCACCAACGGAGAGAAATTGCCATTTTGAAGTCCGTTTAAACAAAGAAGCCTCTAAGACAAATGGTGCTGGTATTTACGATAGTAATAAAAGCATAAATCTCACAGGGGGTGGGACCCGCCCGTATTAATCTTAGCTTCAAACAACTTTGCTTTGTCCTGGGGGGGGGGTCGCCTGTCTAGGGCTGCCAAAAAAAGGCAGCTGAGAAGAACTGGCTGGAGATAAAAGCTCCGCTCACGCTGGATCTAATCTCTGTCCACAGCCAAAAAAAAAAGAGAAAGGCTGTGAATTACGAATAGACCCTAGCACACAGAGCTACTCCCTGCCCCTTTATGCCAAAAAGGGGTGATATCTATGATCTTATTTAGATATACAGACCAGATCTCTGAGAGGAGCTCGGTTGAGCCCTCCTCGGCGACAGACTCCTCCCCCCGGATCCTCTAAGTGTTCTCTCTTGTGTCATGTCCCTGTCAGAGCCTAAATCTGCGGAGGGGGATGAGCCAGAGCTGGAGTCAACGGGATTAGATTAGATTAGATTTATTTGGCTTGTATGCCGCCCTATTCCCAGAAGACTCAGGGCGGCTAACTATAAGAAGGGAAGGGGGTACAAAAATAAAAAACGATTAAAAAAATACAGCAACAGTCATAACATCGGATGGGGCTGGATAATTCAACAGCCCCAGGCCTGCTGGAACAGCCAGGTCTTAGTTGCTTTGCAGAAGGCCGGAAGGGTAGTAAGGGTCCGGATGTCAACGAGATCGTTCCATAGTGCCGGAGCAGCCACAGAGAAGGCCCTCCACCGGGGAGTCGCCAGCCGACATTGGCCGGCAGATGGAATCCGGAGGAGGCCTAGTCTGTGGGATCTAATAGGTCTTTGGGAGGTGACTGGCAGGAGGCGGTCTCTCAGGTAACCAGGTCCTCAGGTAACGGGGATTAAGGAGGCAGCTTCATTGGCTTCGGAGGAATGTGGGAGGAGCATACTGAGGTACCCTAGGGCCTCTGAGGATTGGGATGGCTTGTTAGCAGGATGGAATGGGGCAGGATGACTGAGAGAGGGCAAACAGTGGACATGAGGAGCAACAGAGCTCAGGCGATGAGCAACAACCGCCCCCTCCTGATCCCCAATCACGGAAAGAAGGAAGGAACAGTGCAGGCTGACACCTCTGTGAGGCTTGGAAGCCATCTTCCTGGAAGCCATGTAATTGGGCCTACAGCCCTGCCACATTTTCTACTGTGGGAAATTGGGAGGGGGGATTATATGGAGTATGGGAGATACAGTGTCAGCCTCTGTTTTGCTGCTTGCTTTTCGGCTGCCATTGAAACGGGGAGGGGGGCATGGTATTTGGGAAAGGGAAATATTCTGTACAGGAGGACTTGTTAATTGGGAGTTGTTCTCACCATTCGTTTGCGCATGTGGAAAGGAGGGGAGTTTCCCGCCAAGGTCAACTGTCCGGCATACCAACCTGATGATGATTTTTGAAGATGTCTCCCACCTGACAGCTGTGGAGATATACGATTGGACTAAGGACTGAGGTTACCAAGGGGAGGGGAATGGGTCATGTATTGATATCTAATGCTTCCGCGCGCTTTTGCTCAGATCCAGCTTTGCTTAGCTTCTATTTACTTATAATCAGTAAAAGTACTCTTAATTCTGCAAAATGGAGTTGAGTGGTTTCTTTCGTGGTTACTAAGTGAAGCAGCACCTGACAACAGTCAAATAACGTTCCTTTCTCAGAGAGTCAAGGACATCTTGCCCTGCACCTGGAGTGGCGTGACTGGGAGGCATCTCCAGTTGGGACGGTGTCTGATTGGGCCATGTGACGCACATGTGGGTGCTGGGCAGGGACTTGAACTTCCGTTTGGGTGGGAAACAACCTGGAAGCTTTCAGATTCGGGTTTTCCCAGGTGTGCCAATAGGACATCTCTAATAAAATGGAACTTTGAGGAAGATCAAGCCTCGGAGTCTTCTTTTGTTGGAGGATGTTACTTGGAACCCTGACACCCTCTTCACAAGGCACACTTGGGGACTGAGATTTAAGGAGACACTGTAAGGAGGGATGCTTGAAATGCTGAATTTGTAGAGCTTGGTGTGCTGCTACAGACATTTAGAGTTTGTACGACTGCTTGCTTCTTCCTGACTTTGTGGAGTCATTGTTTGTTCCTTGGATTGTGGACTCTTTTCCCTGTTTCTTTTGTTTTGCTGGAATGGGCGCAGCCAGAGGCTGGCTGGTGTGTGTGTGTGTGTGTGTGCGCCCGCGCGTGCGCCAGGGATGGGTTTCTCGCCCCGTTCCAACCGGTTCGGTTGGAACGGGGCCGGCGGCGTCCTCGCACGCGCGGCGCACGCATGCGTACTAGCGTCTGTGCGATGCTCCAGCTGCTCCTGGAGGATCGCGCAGGCGCTGTATGCGTCCTGCGCATGCGTGGAAGCGCAAAACTCGTCAAAACCGGGTAAGGAGCGCGGGCGGGCCCTTCACCGTTCCCGGAAG